>NC_069509.1:22632056-22657056 GCF_027579735.1 Bombina bombina | reverse complement strand
AGAAAGAAAGAAAGGGAGAGAGAGAGAGAGAGAGAGAGAGAGAGAGAGAGAGAAAGCAAAAAATTGAGAGAGAGAAAGAAAGAAAGAAAGAAAGAAAGAAAGAAAGAGAGGGAAAGAAAAAAAGAGAGAAAGAGAGAAATAAAGAAAAAAAGAAAGAAAGAAAGAGAGACGTACATGCACTGGAACCCTTTTGAAAACATGTAAATTTCACATTCCAATGTTCTGCATATAGCACAATATGTTCCATGTATTTTTTTAAAAGATATTTCTTTGTATCTGTATATATCTATACCTATATATAATCACCTATGTATATAGTTATAGCTATATATTTTACTAAATCAGCATTATATATAGAAATAGGTATTTGAACATATTCTTCTATGTGAAGAACATTGGAATGTGAGAGCAGATGGTAAGGTAAGGTATTGAAGTGGCCCCTATAACATACCTGTGAGTGCAGTTGCGCACCCAGAGCTGGGAGATTTGCCAGTGGCACGGTATATGTACACATTCTGGTTTGAGCATTAAGTCCATTATTATATTTTATATATGTCTAGAAAACTTACATATACCTATTTTTTGTAAAAACTGAATACAACTATACCATTTGTTTGTGCTGATTTGTGCCCGAAAATGAACGTCTGTGCCAGTTTGGTTTAGGAGATATTGCGCATTATTTTTTATGAAACTTCCCACTTTGCACCCCATTTTATTAAGTTTTAAAAATAATTATACCATTTGTTTGTGCTCTGTTTGTGCTGATTTGTGCCGCAAAAATGAACGTTTGTGCCAGTTTGGTTTTTGAGATATCGCAAAAACCCCGCCCACTTTGCACCCCATGTTATTAAATTTTAAAAACAAATATACCACTTGTTTGTGCTGTGTTTGTGCTGATTTTCGGACGCAGAAACGAATATTTGTGCCGGTTTGATTTCGGAGATATTGCGCTATATATTTGCTGAAACTCCACCCACTTTTCACCCTATGTTATTACATTTCAAAAACATATATACCATTTGTTTGTGCTGCGTTTGTGCTGATTTGCGCCGCAAAAGCAAATGGTTGTGCCGGTTTGGTTTTGGACATATTGTGCATATAGTTTATGAGACCCCCCCATTTGCACCTCGCAGACATCCCAACTCTCCCGGAAGGTCCGGGAGTCTTCCACATTGAAATAGCGGCTCCCTGACACCTGCAAATTAAACACAATCTCCCGGAAATAGCAGTACCAGAGAAAATCAAATGTGTGCCTGCTCTTTTCATTTCTACCTCTAGGTGTCACTGTTCCGTTATAGCTCAATGTAAATAGTTACTGTGTTCCTCTCTAGACTTTTCCCCCTTCCTGATCTCTACTCTACTCTAGTGCGGTGCGAGACAGCAGCAGACCTGATATATATAAGTGAGATGTGCAGACTCCCATACCTCTATATTGTGCAGGCTCCCATACTTCTATATTGTGCAGGCTCCCATACCACTATATTGTGCAGGCTCACATACCTCTATATTGTGCAGGATTCCATACCTCTATATTGTGCAGACTTCCATACCTCTATATTGTGCAGGCTCCCATACCTATATATTGTGCAGGCTTGTTCAGGCTTCCATACCTCTATATTGTGCAGGCTCCCATACCTCTATATTGTGCAGGCTCCCATACCTCTATATTGTGCAGGCTTCCATACCTCTATATTGTGCAGGCTCCCATACCTCTATATTGTGCAGGCTTCCCATACCTCTATATTGTGCAGGCTTCTATACCTCTATATTGTGCAGGCTCTCCTCCCATACCTCTATATTGTGCAGGCTCCCATACCTCTATATTGTGCAGACTCCCATACTCTTAAGAGGTCAGGTGGCCGTGGAGCAACCTATGCCTGTAACAGAGGGGAGGGTGTCTTGTAATGGTGAGAGAATGGTGATGTTTTCTAGTTCAGTTTTACAATTTCTGCCATGAGCTGTACAAAGTGTGGATAGCATTATATATTAATATATAAATATATATTTAGTGATGTCGCGAATAGTTCGCCGGCGAATAGTTCCCGGCGGACATAGCATGTTCGCGTTCGCAGCGACGGGCGAACATATGCGATGTTCGGTTCGCCCCCTATTCGTCATCATTGAGTAAACTTTGACCCTG
Organism: Bombina bombina; assembly: GCF_027579735.1. Lineage (NCBI taxonomy): Eukaryota > Metazoa > Chordata > Amphibia > Anura > Bombinatoridae > Bombina > Bombina bombina. The sequence continues at coordinate 22,654,916 of NC_069509.1, read as the reverse complement.
TATCTCACAGTCAGCAGACACATTCCAGCCAATCAGCAGCAGACCCTCCCTCCCAGACCCTCCTACATCCTGGACAGCATCCATTTTAGATTCATTTGGAAGCTGCATTCTTAGTGAGAGGAGGGACAGTGTAGCTGCTGCTGATTTAATAGGGAAATCGATAGCTATGCTAGTGTATTCAGTGTCCACTACAGTCCTGAAGGACTCATCTGATCTCTGCTGTAAGGACAGCACCCCAAAAAGCCCTTTTTAGGGCTAGAACATCAGTCTGCTTTTTTTTTTTTCTGTGTAATCTAATTGCAGTTGCCTGCCTGCCAGCGTGTGTGTCAGGCTCACAGCGTATACTGTGCCCACTTGCCCAGTGCCACCACTCATATCTGGTGTAACAGTAGTGTACATTTAAAAAAAACAACACTTTTTTGACTGTGAAATAATAGCAGTCAGTTTCCTTCACACGTGTGCGTTTCAGGGCCTGCCAGGGCACATTGTCACACCAGTGCCACTACTCATATCTGGTGTAACAGTAGTGTACCTTTTATAAAAACAACACTTTTTTGACTGTGAAATAATAGCAGTCAGTTTCCTTCACACGTGTGCGTTTCAGGGCCTGCCAGTGCACATTGTCACACCAGTGCCACCACTCATATCTGGTGTAACAGTAGTGTACATTTAAAAAAAACAACACTTTTTTGACTGTGAAATAATAGCAGTCAGTTTCCTTCACACGTGTGCGTTTCAGGGCCTGCCAGGGCACATTGTCACACCAGTGCAACTCATATCTGGTGTAACAGTAGTGTACATTAAAAAAAAAACTAGAAATTTGACTGTGAAATAATAGCAGTCAGTTTCCTTCACACGTGTGCGTTTCAGGGCCTGCCAGGGTACAATGTCACACCAGTGCAACTCATATCTGGTGTAACAGTAGTGTACATTAAAAAAAAAACTAGAAATTTGACTGTGAAATAATAGCAGTCAGTTTCCTTCACACGTGTGCGTTTCAGGGCCTGCCAGGGTACAATGTCACACCAGTGCAACTCATATCTGGTGTAACAGTAGTGTACATTAAAAAAAAAACTAGAAATTTGACTGTGAAATAATAGCAGTCAGTTTCCTTCACACATGTGCGTTTCAGAGCCTGCCAGGGCACAGTGTCACACCAGTGCAACTCATATCTGGTGTAACAGTAGTGTACATTAAAAAAAAACTAGAAATTTGACTGTGAAATAATAGCAGTCAGTTTCCTTCACGCGTGTGCATTTCAGGGCCTGCCAGGGCACAGTGTCACACCAGTGCAACTCATGTCTGGTGTAACAGTAGTGTACATTAAAAAAAAAACTAGAAATTTGACTGTGAAATAATAGCAGTCAGTTTCCTTCACACGTGTGCGTTTCAGGGCCTGCTAGCTAGCTTGGTATCCAACCTTGTGCAAATGGGGAGTTTGCGGTTGTGCAAATGGACTGTTTGCGGTTGTTTGCGGTGCGTTAAACGGGGAGTTTGGTCTGTCACTGTGAAGCGGGCGTAACCCTTACACTACCTGATCGATACAACATCATACCTGATGTTTTATAGCACGTTATTCCAAACAATTTAGGAATGTTAGGTGATTTATGCCCTTTATGGATTAAAACCAGACGCTGCATCAACTATGTAATTTTCCATGGGAGTTTTGCCATGGATCCCCCTCCAGCATGCCACAGTCCAGGTGTTAGTCTCCTTGAAACAACTTTTCCATCACTATTGTGGCCAGAAAGAGTCCCTGTGGGTTTTAAAATTCGCCTGCCTATTGAAGTCTATGGCGGTTCGCCCGGTTCACCTGTTCGCGAACATTTGCGGAAGTACGCGTTCGCCGTTCGTGAACTGAAAATTTTAGGTTTGCGACATCACTATATATATTATATATAAAAAAAAGATATATATAATTTGGTCAGGTAACAATTTAAAGGGACGTTAAACCACTTTTTTTTGGGGGGGGGGGCGGGTTGCGCAGTAGCCACCTCCCTGAAATGAGTTTTTGAAGGTTGGGATGTCTGACCTCGTGTTATTAAATTTTAATAACAAATATACAATTTGTGTTGTGCTGATTTGTGCCACAAAAACAAATGTAGTGGTAAAGTGCAAATCATGAGCCAGGGCATTGGTTCCCAAATAAATGACCTATGACATTCTAACCATTTCGCTTTCACACAGATAGCACTTCCTGAACAGCCCATAATAATTCATTCTGATACAAAATGAGAATGCTATGTTGAAAAAAAAAAAGTTTAATAAAGTGTAAATAATGGGGAGGGAGAATTCCCAGTTGTAGATTTCATCTATGGGTTTACTGGATAAAATATATAGCTGTGATTGTGAACCTTGGCACCCCAGATGTTTCAGAACTACATTTCCCATGATCCTCAACTAGACTGCAGAGTGAGTCATGGGAGATGCTACCTGTAGAAACATCTGGGTGCCAAGGTTCACCATCACTGATATATAGAGATGGAAACAGGGAAGAAAGAAGAGATAAATTTATGCAAATACATTTGGCTTGCCAGAGCAATTTGTTTAAAAAAAAATATCCATAATATTATAATAGCAAGAATGTTTAGATGTTTCCTATTCTCAGCCAGGGGTAGATCCAGAGTGTTGTGTCGGGAGGGGCACTATGTGTCCCTAAGGACACGGTGCCCATAATCAAGATGGCCACCGGCAATGAAAGTTCTACTGGTGGCCATTTTGGTAATGGGCATCTGACCTAATACGCATGTGTACATGCACATTATGTCATGCACCCATTACCAAGATGGCCATCGGTAATTGCCCCATTCTCCCCTCGATCCACCTCTGTAGTCAGCCTAGGTTTCCTTGATGTAATGCTCCGCCCCTGTACAGAGCACTGCATACTGTACTCTGGGAAAGGCACCAATAGAGCTTAAGCAACTACATGCTTGATGGTTTGACTGTTGCCAGCATTTGTTTATGCCCATCGCTCTTAAGGTCCCTTAACATGCTAGCTGAGGCCTGTAGGGTGTAACTCTTGTTTTTTTGCGATTTCTCAGAGCGTTGCAGCATGGTCTGATCTTGGGGAGAATGTGCTAGGACGTCCTCTCCGGGGAAGATTGGCAACTGTCTTGAAGGTTTTCCACTTGTGAATAATCTTCCTCACTGTAGAAAGATAGACTTTAAATTGTTTGGAAATGGCCTTATAACCCTTCCCAGATTGATGGGCAGCAACAATTGCTTCTCTAAGAATATTGCTGATGTCTTTCCTTCTTGGCATTGCGTTAACACACACCTGAATGCTCAAGACAGGGTAAACTGCTAAAAACTTTGGCTGTTATAGAGGTGGTTACACTTGCTGATGATCAATTAATTAAGGGCATTTGATTAGCAGCACCTGGCTCCTACTTAGTCTATTAATACATTTACTGTTTGATTCAAAAGTATTATAAGAAACAAAAAATGTTCATAAGTACCAACAGAATTATAAAACTTTGGGGTACAAAAAAGAACAGATGTGACTTACACACCAGAAAAAAAATATTTAAAAACATATGGGTGAGATTACATCCTGGCGACGGGAAAAAAAGCCCGTCTTGTTGGTTTTCTACGCAGCTAATTTCACCGCCAAATGCGATCAAATAAAAGAGATTGTTCACTTTTTCACAAACGTTAGGTTTCACACTGAAATTATTTACAAACAGCTTGTGCAATTATGGTACAAATGGTTGTAAATGTTTCTCTGGGATCCACTTTGTTCAAAAATAGCAGACATATATGGCTTTGGCATTGCTTTATAGAAAACCGCCAAATCCCGCTGCCCACCACACTTGTATTATGCCCAGACGTGAAGGGGTTAATTAGGGAGCTTGTAGGGTTAATTTTAGCTTTAGTGTAGAGATCAGCCTCCCACCTTACACATGCCACCCCTGATCCCTCCCAAACAGCTCTCTTCCCTCCCCCACCCCACAATTGTACCCGCCATCTTAAGTACTGGCAGAAAGTATGCCAGTACTAAAATTAAAGGCTTTTTAAAAATAATAATAATAAAAAAAAGATATATTATAGTGTGTAGAATCCCCCCTTAGCCACCAACCTCTCTGATACCCCCAAACAGCTCTATAACTCTCCCCCCTCTACCTTATTGTCCGCCATCTTGGGTACTGGCAACGGTCTGCCAGTACCCAGTTTGCCATAAAATTATCATTTTTTGCTAAAGGGACATTCCAGTGAAAATATAAATGCACATAAATCTATTGCATCTTTGAGTAGAAACATATTTTCAATATAAATGTATTGGCAATAATGATTCAATTAAGAGTTATCACTATTTTAGTGTTAACATTTTTCTCTGCACGTGCATGTGAGGCATAGCTAGATATTTTTACTGCACCCACATTTTAAATAATGCAGCTGCTCAGATCATCACTGGAGCTTTTATCATGTCAGCAATTAACATATTGAGTCATTACCAGATGGTACAAGCACCTTAGGCTCTCTGAACAAGTGTTATGTTTACAATGCTGGTGCACGGTGAATACTTAAAGGGACATTAAACCCACATTTTTTCTTTCATGATTTATGCAATTTCTAATTTATTTTTATTATCTAATGTGCTTTATTCTCTTGATATTCTTTTGCAGAAAAACATATCTAGATAGGCTTAGTAGCTGCTGATTGGTGGCTGCACATAGATGCCTCATGTCATTGGCTCACTCAAGTGTATTGTTATTTCTTCAACAAAATATATCTAAAAAATGAAGCAAATTAGATATGTCAATTGTAACATTGTTTAAAATTGTATTCTCTACCTGAATCATGAAAGAAAATGTTTGAATTAGTGTCCCTTTAAATACACTTTTGAAACAGCTATAGTTGTTATTAGAAGCCTTTTTGCTAATGCATGTATATTACAAAATTGCTTCTGTCCAATACAGAAATGCACCGATGTGGTTTCCATTTTTGGCTGGAATATCCTTTCAATATAAAAATAAAAAAAACTATTTTTCTGTAGTGTAGCTGCCCCCCCCTCAATAACTTACCTCCCACCCCCTCCCAGATCCCTTAGATACAATTTTACCCCCTCCTCTCTCCCTCCTTCCCTTAACAAATTGTCCCGAAGTGTAGCATTCCCACCTGCTCCCGCCCCCGTGCACGCACCCGCCTCCGGTCCCATGCGCGCGTGCACCCATGCGCACTACCAACACCCCCACACGTGATCCCGCCCCCCTCTGACGAGTTCCCTCCAGTGATGGCCGCCCACCCGCCTCTCTGCAATGGCTCCCATCCACCAATGATCGGCACTATCGCTGGCCGGTGCAGAGAGGGCCACAGAGTGTCTCTCTCTGCATCGGATGCTTAAAAAACAGAATTTATGCTTACCTGATAAATTACTTTCTCTTGCGGTGTATCCAGTCCACGGCTTCATCCTTTACTTGTGGGATATTCTCATTCCCTACAGTAAGTGGCAAAGAGAGCACACAGCAGAGCTGTCCATATAGCTCCCCCTCTAGCTCCGCCCCCCAGTCATTCGACCGAAGGTTAGGAGAAAAAGGAGAAACCATAGGGTGCAGTGGTGACTGTAGTTTAAACAAAAAAATTATTTACCTGACTTAATTGCCAGGGCGGGCCGTGGAATGGATACACCGCAAGAGAAAGTAATTTATCAGGTAAGCATAAATTCTGTTTTCTCTTGCAAGGTGTATCCAGTCCACGGCTTCATCCTTTACTTGTGGGATAACAATACCAAAGCTTTAGGACACGGATGAAGGGAGGGAACAAGACAGGTACCTTAAACGGAAGGCACCACTGCTTGAAAAACCTTTCTCCCAAAAATAGCCTCCGAAGAAGCAAAAGTATTGAATTTGTAAAATTTGGCAAAAGTATGCAGTGAAGACCAAGTCGCTGCCTTACAAATCTGTTCAACAGAAGCCTCATTCTTGAAAGCCCAAGTGGAAGCCACAGCTCTGGTAGAATGAGCAGTAATTCTTTCAGGAGGCTGCTGGCCAGCAGTCTTGTAAGCCAATCTGATGATGCTTTTCAGCCAGAAGGAAAGAGAGGTAGCAGTCGCTTTCTGACCTCTCCTCTTACCAGAATAAATGACAAACAAGGATGATGTTTGTCTGAAGTCTTTAGTTGCTTGTAAATAGAATTTTAAAGCACGAACCACATCAAGATTGTGTAGCAGACGTTCCTTCTTTGAAGATGGGTTAGGACACAGAGAAGGAACAACTATTTCCTGGTTAATATTCTTTTTAGAAACAACCTTAGGAAGAAAACCAGGTTTGGTACGCAAAACAACCTTATCTGCGTGAAACACCAGGTAAGGTGAATCACACTGTAAAGCAGACAATTCTGAAACTCTTCGAGCAAAAGATATAGCTACCAAAAACAAAACTTTCCAAGATAATAACTTAATATCTATGGAATGTAAAGGTTCAAACGGAACCCCTTGAAGAACTGAAAGAACTAGATTCAAACTCCATGGCGGAGCCACAGGTTTATAGACAGGCTTGATTCTGACTAAAGCCTGAGCAAACGCTTGAACGTCTGGTACCTCTGCCAGACGCTTGTGTAAGAGAATAGACAGAGCAGATATCTGTCCCTTTAAGGAACTAGCTGACAATCCTTTCTCCAATCCTTCTTGGAGAAAAGATAATATTCTGGGAATCCTAATCTTACTCCATGAGTAACCCTTGGATTCACACCAACAAAGATATTTTCGCCATATCTTATGGTAGATTTTCCTGGTGACAGGCTTTCTAGCCTGAATCAGAGTATCTATAACTGACTCAGAGAAACCATGCTTTGATAGAATTAAACGTTCAATCTCCAAGCAGTCAGACGCAGAGAAACTAGATTTGGATGCTTGAATGGACCCTGTATTAGAAGATCCTGCCTCAATGGCAGTGTCCATGGTGGAACAGATGACATGTCCACTAGGTCTGCATACCAAGTCCTGCGTGGCCACGCAGGCGCTATCAGAATCATCGAAGCCTTCTCCTGCTTGATTCTGGCGACCAGACGAGGGAGAAGAGGAAACGGTGGAAAGACATAAGCCATATTGAAGGACCAAGGCGCTGCTAGAGCATCTATCAATACCGCCTTGGGGTCCCTGGACCTGGATCCGTAGAGAGGAAGTTTGGTGTTCTGACGGGACGCCATCAGATCCAATTCTGGAGTGCCCCATAGCTGAGTCAGCTGAGCAAAAACCTCCGGGTGGAGTTCCCACTCCCCCGGGTGAAAAGTCTGACGACTTAGAAAATCCGCTTCCCAGTTGTCCACTCCTGGGATGTGAATTGCTGAGAGATGGCAGGAGTGATCCTCCGCCCACCTGAGTATTTTGGAGACTTCCTTCATCGCTAAGGAACTCTTTGTTCCCCCCTGATGGTTGATGTAAGCTACAGTCGTGATGTTGTCCGACTGAAATCTGATGAATTTTGCCGCAGCTAGTTGAGGCCATGCCTGAAGCGCATTGAATATCGCTCTCAGTTCCAAAATGTTTATCGGGAGAAGAGATTCTTCCCGAGACCATAGGCCCTGAGCTTTCAGGGAGTCCCAGACTGCACCCCAGCCTAACAGACTGGCATCGGTCGTTACAATGATCCATTCTGGTCTGCGGAAACATGTTCCCTGAGACAGATGATCCTGAGACAACAACCAGAGAAGAGAGTCTCTGGTCCTCTGGCCAATTGTATCTGAGGAGACAAGTCTGCGTAATCCCCATTACACTGTTTGAGCATGCACAGTTGCAGTGGTCTGAGATGTATTGGAGCAAAAGGGACTATGTCCATTGCCTCTACCATTAACCCGATTGCCTCCATGCACTGAGCTATAGATGGCTGAGGAGTGGAATGAAGTACTCGGCAAGTAGCTAAAAGCTTTAACTTTCTGACCTCCGTCAGAAATATTTTCACCTTCCACCCGTGAGACCTTAGAAAGGCCAGTACAATCTCCGTGTGAGCCTTGGCTCTGGGAAAAGACGACGCCTGAATTAGGATGTCGTCTAAATAAGGCGCTACTGCTATGCCCCACGGTCTTAGTACCACCAGAAGGGAACCTAGCACCTTTGTGAAAATTCTGGGAGCAGTGGCCAAACCGAAGGGGAGAGCCACAAACTGGTAATGCTTGTCCAGAAAAGCGAACCTGAGAAACTGGTGATGATCTTTGTGGAAAGGGATATGTAGGTACGCATAATTTAAATCCACGGTAGTCATATATTGACCTTCCTGGATCATTGGTAAGATCGTTCGAATGGTCTCCATCTTGAATGATGGGACTCTGAGGAATTTGTTTAGAATTTTTAGATCCAGGATTGGTCTGAAAGTTCCCTCTTTTTTGGGAACCACAAACAGGTTTGAGTAAAAGCCCGTTCCTTGTTCTGCAATTGGAACTGAACATATCACTCCCATCGTGAGTAGATCTTCTACACAGCGTAAGAACGCCTCTTTCTTTGTCTGGTCTGAGAAATGTGAAACCTTCCCTGGACGAGAAATGTGAAACCTTCCCCTTGGAGGGGAGTCCTTGAATTCTAGAAGATATCCCTGGGTAACAATCTCTACTGCCCAGGGATCGTGAACATCTCTTGCCCAAGCCTGAGCGAAGAGAGAGAGTCTGCCCCCTACCAGATCCGGTCCTGGATCGGGGGCTACCCCTTCATGCTGTCTTGGTAGCAGCTGCAGGCTTTTTGGCCTGTTTACCCTTGTTCCAGCCCTGGTAAGGCTTCCAGGTTGCCTTGGGCTGTGAAGCGTTACCCTCTTGCTTTGCAGCTGTAGAGGCTGAAGCCGGACCACTCCTGAAGTTACGAAAGGAACGAAAATTAGCTTTGTTTCTAGCCTTAAAGGGATTGTCCTAAGGAAGAGCATGGCCCTTTCTCCCGGTGATTTCCGAAATAATCTCTTTCAATTCTGGCCCGAAAAGGGTCTTCCCCTTGAAAGGGATATTTAACAATTTAGATTTTGACGACACATCGGCCGACCATGACTTGAGCCAAAGCGCTCTGCGTGCCATAATGGCGAAACCTGAATTTTTTGCCGCTAACTTAGCTAATTGCAAGGCGGCATCCGTGATAAAAGAATTAGCCAGCTTTAGAGCCTTAATTCTATCCATAATTTTGTCGTATGAGGTCTCCAGCGCCTCAAACCAGAAAGCCGCTGCAGTAGTTACAGGAATAATGCAGGCAATGGGTTGGAGAAGGAAACCTTGTTGAACAAAAATTTTCTTAAGTAAACCTTATAATTTTTTATCCATTGGATCATTAAAAGCACAACTGTCTTCAATTGGTATGGTTGTGCGCTTAGCAAGAGTAGAAATCGCTCCCTCAACCTTAGGGACCGTCTGCCAAGAGTCCCGCCTGGGGTCATTTATTGGGAACATTTTCTTAAAAATAGGGGGGGGGAACAAAAGGGACACCTGGTCTATCCCACTCCCTAGTAACAATATCCGCAACCATTTTAGGGATCGGAAATGCATCAGTGTATACAGGGACCTCTAGATACTTGTCCATTTTACACAATTTCTCTGGGACCACCATAGGATCACAATCATCCAGAGTGGCTAATACCTCCCTAAGCTATACGCGGAGGTGTTCCAGTTTAAATTTAAACGCTAATGAATCTGATTCTGCCCGCTGAGAAACCTTTCCTGAGTCAGAAATTTCTCCTTCAGACATCAAATCCCTCACCGCCACTTCAGAGTGTTGTGAGGGTACATCAGATAAACCTCCCAAAGCTTCTGACTGCTCATAATCTGTTCTTAAAACAGAGCTATCACGCTTTGTAGGAAAAACTGGCAGTTTGGATAGAAATGTCGCAAGGGAATTATCCATCACTGTCGCTAATTGTTGTAATGTAATAGGGGCTAATGCACTAGAGGTACTAGGCATCGCTTGCGCGGGCGTAACTGGTGGTGACACATGGGGAGAGGAAGGCGGGCTATCCTCGTTACCTTCCGTCAAAGAATCATCTAGGGCTACATTTTTAAGTGACACAATATGATCAGTGTATAGACACATTAGTGCACTTGGAACACAATTTTAGAGGGGGTTCCACCATGGCTTCTAAACACATAGAGCAAGGTCTCTCTTTAGTGTCAGACATGTTTAACAGACTAGTATTATTCACAAGCAGGCTTGGAAACACCTTATTCAAATAAAATTTACAATTTGAAAAAAACGGTACTGTGCCTTTAAGAAATAAAAAGTGCACACAATTTTACTAAACCGTGAAAAATGATCCAATCTCTCTGAAATTTTTACCACATGAGCCTAAGGCTTTGAAATTATTGCACAACAATTTTCAGCCCAATTAACCCCTTAATGACCAAACCGGAGCAACCTAAAGCTGACAACCGGTTAATAAACTACAGCACCTTGCCACAGCTTACTGCTGTGGCCCTACCTGCCCCTGGGGATTAGTTTAGTGGAAATCAAGCTTCTTTGAAGTCCTCAAGCAGTCTTTGGACCCTCCACATGAAGCTGCATGAAACTGTCTGCAATATTAACTGCGCAACTGAGGCGCAAATTTTAGGCCCCCTCCACTCCAGAGTTGTGGGGCCTTCAAAATCCCAAATAGGTGTCTAAACATATGCCATGTGGAAGATAACCCCATATAACACACCAAAGTGTATAAAAAACTTCTATAATGAGTATTTTTTCCTAATAAATAATCGATTGCCCTGTAACAGTGACCACCAGCCTATTGAGCCCTGTTAAGTAAGCCTTCCTTCTATACTGAGTCTCAGAACATGGCTTACCTTCCCCACGTGGGGATTCTTGTCAGTCTTCTAGCATTACTGAGTCTTGACTAGAAAAAGATGACTGAACATACCTTATAGCAGTTAAGCCTGCAAACTGTTCCCCCCAACTGAAGTTTTCTGGTACTCCTCAGTCCTGTGTGGGAACAGCAATGGATTTTAGTTACAACATGCTAAAATCATTTTCCTCTCAGCAGAATTCTTCATCACATTTCTGCTATAGAGTAAATAGTACAAACCGGTACCATTTAAAAATAACAAACTCTTGATTGAAGATATAAAACTACAAATCTAACACCACATTCACTTTACCCTACCGCAGAGTGGCCCTGCTGTCAGAGCCGGCAAAGAGAATGACTGGGGGGCGGAGCTAGAGGGGGAGCTATATGGACAGCTCTGCTGTGTGCTCTCTTTGCCACTTCCTGTAGGGAATGAGAATATCCCACAAGTAAAGGATGAAGCCGTGTACTGGATACACCTTGCAAGAGAAAAAGGTATTTCAGTGATGCTTCAATATCGAGGCATCACTGCAATACCCTGGAAGTGGCTGGAAGCGATCCCAATCGCTTCCAGAGCTTCAAACCCCAGAGGACGTGTCAGGCACATCCTTGGTCCTTAAGGGTATTTTTTTGTAGGATGTGTCTGACACATCCTTGGTTGTTAAGGGGTTCATTGAAAACTTCATTTTTCAATTAAGTAGTGAGTTTCTACTTATTCACTTTGCAGTTACATTACTTAAGCTATGGTTTGGGCTCCACATCCATTATGCTTTAATATACATTTTGGATATACATTTTGGGTGCCAATAGGCACAGAGCGCACTATACAGAGCGCATCCTCCTTGTTTTCTGTGACCGGCAGCTTCAGTGGGGGCAGGGAAGGACCCCGGCATAGGCTGCTCAATGAAAAGCCTGCCTGTGCTGGACAGGCGTTTCAATGGGCAGCCTACATCAAGGTCGATCTCTGCTCCCACGGAAGCCGCTGGTCATGGAAAATAAGCAGGTGCGCTCTGAATAGAGTTCTGTATGTTGTCTCTGTGTTGTTGTCAATGTTCTGTCGAATTAGTTGACAGAATACCAGCAATTAGGCACGGAAGGCACGGGCACAGCGCCCCTCTATGGAGGGCACCTGTAGGCACATGCCTACTTTGCCTCATTAGAAATTTGGCCCTGTTAATTCTACAATAACCTCTCGGTTGCAATGTTAACCACCTTGCATTAAATTTTCTGTTGCAGTGTTAATCACTAGTTTTCTATATATTTTCCCTAAAAAAACATCCACAAATTGTTTCTATCCAGCACAATAGTGTATTTTTATTTACAATTAATTACTGGTTGCAGACTGTCCTGACATATGTGTAATATCTCAGTAGGCACAACTACAGAGATTAACTAAAATATTATGTGCAATATCCACCAAATCGGCACAAACAGGGAACAAATTAATATAGTTGTATTTAACATTTAATAACATAAATTGGGGATTGATACCATATAATATGCACTATGTAACTCGTACGGCCAAGCCTACATCTAGATAGAGCACTTTCATATTCGCCATGTTTGTTTAAAATGGAGGTTGATGTTAAAATAGTGATCGGATGGTTATATTTGGCTGTTTTGAGTGCAGATCTTGCTGAAACAAAAAAACATTAAAACATAAACACAAAATATTATGTATGGTATTAACTTGTGATGATAGCGTTCATTTTATAAATGTATTTTTCAGGCTAGAGATATGTTTTAATTATTTGTTCTTACATAGCATGAAAAATACATTTATAAAATGAACACTATCATTACAAGCTAATACCATACATAATATTTTGTGTTTATGTTTTAATTTTTTGATGTTTCAGCGAGATGTGCACTGAAAACAGCCAAATATAACCATCCGACCACTATTTTAACATTAGCTTCTGTTTGAAACAAAAATGGCGGATAGGAAACCGCTCTATTTCCTCTGCGTCTGCGGGATTTACATGTAGGTGTGGCCGTACTTGTTACGTCCATTTTTGCGGCACAAATCAGCACAAACAAATGGTATATTTGTTTTTAAAATGTAATAACCTGGGGTGCAAAGTGGGCGGAGTTTTAGCATAAATAGTGCACAATATCTCCGAAACAAAACCGGCACAAACGTTAGTTTTTGAGGCACAAATCAGCACAAACGCAGCACAAATTATATATTTTTATTCAGTTTATACAAACATGGGGTGCCAACTTCACATAGATTTTTGTATCTTTGTGTGCTATAAAAAGTAACTAATGATTTTTATGTCTATAATATTTATGTGATTTCTCTTATTGGGCTTTGTCCCAAGCTTGTCTGGGGTTAACTGCCTGAGTCACTAGATGTAAACCCAGCTGTTTGTGAGTGCTGGTGAGTACCCAGGGCTATGAGTTTTCTCAGTGCTATAGGATGTGTATCGTACTATTCACTTCCACATTTAACACTAAAGGCAGCCCTGGATGCAGAATATAGAAAGGAGGGGCTTTTGACCCCAGGGCAGGCCAGAGGAAAGGATAGGTGGGTTATGTTAGAGGGCGGCTCCAGAGTAGGGTAATTAAGGAGAGGCAGGAAGTGTAGGTGCCATCTCCATATCCAGACCTGTTGGGGAGAAGAACAGCTCCTGTGGAGGAAAAGGAGAACTTACCTGAATGGAGAATCTTGGAGAGATAATGGCGGCGGCGGCCCTCTCTAAGGAGCATGGTCCGGGCTGGTTGCTGGAGCAACTGAAGAAGGCCGGTGCCCTTCCGGAAGCGGGTGATGTTGCTGGGCAGATGAAGAGGCCGGTCCGACGATCCAAGGCTCTGGAGCGGCTGAGTCCAGAAGCACCTGCACAATGGTCCCGTGGAGCCCATGGTGGAGGGCCTCGTAGGTCCACTGGTCATTCAAGGAAGTGGTGGAGAAGAGGAGACTGGATGCAGGCCAAATGGAGAGCGGAGTGCCTGTGGTGCGAGGTGAAGCGTCAACGGTGGGACCCATGACATCGCCGCTTGCGAATGGTGGTCAGGAGGAAGCCGAGCTGCAGTGTCAGGAGGAAGCCGAGCTGCAGGAACTGTCCAAAGTTCACACGCTGGCGGCATCGGCTGCGCAGCATCCGGGTAAGGCTCCTAAGTGGTGGGAGTGGTCCTCCTGGGGAAGGGGTCCATATGTGGGTACAGGTGTGTGGCGGTAGCCTGTTGTCTGGGGGGAGGAGGACACGGGTGGTTGCGCGGGAATGTTTTGGCGGGAGAATGCTGGAGGCTAGGCAGAACAAGGAGGATCTTCTAGGAAGCGGCCCCAGTTTTATTGCGCTTCACAGTGTGGATGGGAGTAGGGGGGTCAATTTTGCAAATTTGCAGGAGGTCCTGGGAGGTTTTATACACCTCTCCACCCCACATTCACTTGTCCTTGTATGTATATGTTTCCCGAATGTTAAAAAAATAAAAATAAATAAATAAATAAAATAGAATATATATTTTCCCAGCAGGTGGCGCTGCAGGATAAGAAATTATCTAATTCCTAATCCCTTCATTTAATGTTGCTATTTCCTGAATTTTTTAGTTATGAAATTGTTAGCTGCTTAAGTTATAATCTATAAATGTTTTCATACATTCGTAATCAATTTTGTATGCAAAAAAATAAAAAAATAAATAAAAAAAAATAATAAATAAATAAAAATATTTTATATGCATTTGTTCCCCTTTGTTCTCCCCCCTCCCCTTCCTCCTCCCCCTCCCCTTCCTCCTCCCCCCTTCTCCTTCCTCTTCCCTCCTTCCTCTCCCCCCTCCTTCCTCTCCCCCCTCCTTTCTCTCCCCCTCCCACTTCCTCTCCCCTTCCTCCTCCCCTCCCTCCTCCCCCATTCCTCCCTCCTCCTCCCTCTCCCCCTCCCCTCCTCTCTCCTTCTCCCCCCTCCCTCCTTCTCCCCCCCTCCTCATTCTTATCTCCCCCCTCTCCCTCCTCCCCTCCTCCTCCCCCCCTCCTCTCCTCCCCCTCTCTCTCCCCCCCCCCCATTTGTGTCCATCCATTGCATAGTTGTTGGGGGGACCCTTATGCCTTCCATTTCCTGGCCTGGGGGGGATTTTGGCGTGGGGAGACCCATAGGGTGGAGTTGTCTGGGAACTGATGTTTTCTTTCTTAGTAGAGGAGCCGGTGATTGCTGGGTGTGGCCCGGTGGTGACCGAAGAAGGGTTGAACTGTTGTGGCGGTGACAGGGAGCATGATGGTAACTCCATCAACTTGGAGGGCTTTTTCAGTGACTTTGAGGAGGACCCGTGTGAAGGCTCATCATCGGGAGCTACGGTGGCTGGCCAGGTAGAGAGTTTGACAATTTGGCGCAGCTTTTACGTTGTTTGTCCCCACAACTGACCAGGCAAGGGGGGCAACAGAGTGCTAGGCTGATGAGATGGATGGCTGCCGCCGGTGGGTGGGCCAGGTTGCAGGAGACAGATGGCATTAGCATCTAATCTTTCATTACAGGAAGATAGGAACAGTCGGCTGGCAGCACCACAAGGTGCTGGTGCTGGTTACAGGCAGGGTTTCATTCGCGGCTGCCTAGAAGAAGAGATGTTGACTCACACTCATCGCCTACATGGGCGCATTTGGACAGATCCCCTCGCAGCAAGAGCAGAGAACGGAGGCGATGTGCTGATAACAGGAGAAGGTTGCCTTTACAGAGGAGACATTCGGCTGACAAAGACGAACGCCGCCATATGGCTAGGACATTGGCGACGCCTCCAGTGGCATACATGGCTTACGCTACAGAACCTGGGATGGTGCCTGGTGGAGCAGGTTAGGTGCCGGGTGTGGGGACGCCTGTTGGGCCAGGCGGGGGCTTAGACAAACAGCATGCGCTATTGCAAGGTTTGAAAGACTTGATTGTGAGTTTTGAGAAGAGTGATGGTTCTTCGGGGAGTCAAGGGGTGGGGGGTGCGTGGGCCCCACCGGCCCCGGGGGTAGAGTCGCAGCCAAAAGGTAGCCAGGTTCCGGGAGGAGCGGGGACTCCTGCAGTGGGGTCAGTTGGCATTACTGTAGGGCTCCGGGTCTCCGAGGAAGCCTTTCAGCATCCTTGCCTGTGCTCCATCGGCCCACTGGGGCTACATTTGCAGTCAAAAGTCAAGAAAAAGATCTGGAAGCGTGAGTTTTTGGAGATCTTTTCTTTACTCCCGGTTGATCAGTTTCTAGACTTTAAGGAAGATCCTAAGGGGGAGTCGGGAAAGAAAGAGGAGGAGGAGAGAAAAAAGAGATATTGGAAGTTGCCGAAAACTCTGAGCAATTGGTCTAGGTCATTTTGTATATTGGCCAGCGTCATCATAGAGAGATTCCCGGAGCAGGGGTCAGCTCTCTTGTTATTATGATGAGATTTCCTCAGCGTACCGTACATATGGCGGGTTAGCATGGTGGCGGTACGACGAACATTTTCGTCAGCAGCTTGCTGTGCAGCCCGCCATGCGTTGGGACGATAGGGATATGGGTATCTGGCTCGAGATAATGACCCCTTTACAGTTTGGACAGTCCTTTCGAGTCAGGGGGGCCACCGTTACCGTCGGCACCAGTGCCAGTACCGCTGTCTCCAGTAGGAAGGGGCTGTGCTTCCAATATAATGAGAGTCAATGCCATTTTGGTCTCTCATGCAAATACAAGCATGAGTGTTCAGGGTATGGAGGATTGCACTCCTATGCCAAATACTTCAAAAGAGGACGGGCGGGAGCACGCCCAGAAGACATGGCTGTACAGAGCCAAGACGCCAGTAAACATAAGAAAGATGGTGCCATGGTTAAGGCAATACGCTAGGGTTAGGGGAAAAGCAGGAGCAGCTGAACTATTGCTTACTGGTTTCAGCTCGGGTTTTTGGATACCGTTTCTGCCGGGGGAGGGCCCCCGTGTTTCTGGTAATTTAAAATCAACCTGGGTCTATCCGGAGATCATTCGGGAAAAGCTGGCGAAGGAGGTGGCATTGGGCCGCATGGCAGGTCCATTTCCCAAATTGCCCATGGCCGATTTGCGGAATTCTCGGCTAGGGGTCATGCCCAAAAAAGTCCACGGGCAATTTCGGATGATCCATCATCTGTCTTACCCTAAAGGATTGTCCGTGAATCACGGCATTGACCCAGAATTGGCAGCGGTGTCCTACGCTTCCTTCGAATCAGCGGTGGGTTTAGTCCGGCAGGGGAGCGTGTTTAGCAAAGGTGGACGTGGAGGCTGCCTTCCGTTTGCTGCCGGTCCATCCCAACTGCCATCATCTATTGGGTTGTACCTTCGATGATGAGTTTTTCGTAGACCTTTGTTTACCGATGGGATACTCCATTTCCTGCTCATACATTGAGACTTTTAGTTGCTTTGTAGAGTGGGTGGTTAAGCGTCTATCGGGTTTGAAATCATTAGTCCACTACTTGGACGATTTCTTATTCATTGGTCCCCCGCAGTCTGATTTATGTCACAAGCTGATGTCGACCTTTATGCATGTTGCGGGGGAGTTCGGTATCCCAATAGCAGAGGAGAAGTCTGAAGGCCCAACGTTGGTCCTGTGCTTCTTGGGGATAAAGATTGATTCAGATTTGATGCAGTGTAGTTTACCGATGGAAAAAGTGGTTGATTTAGTCCAGGATTTACGAATGGCTGTGGGTCGCCATAAGCTGACGTTGCGTGAGTTACAGTCCATTGTGGGTAAACTTAATTTTGCGTGCTGGATTATTACGGTTGGTCGGGATTTCTGCAGCCGGTTGTCCCTGGTGACTACAGGGGCAACGGAGCATTTCCACCACATGCGTGTGACCAGTCAGATCAGGGAGGATTTGAGGGTTTGGCTCGTGTTCCTCCAGGAATATAATGGCAAGTCCATCATTCACAGAGTAGTGTTGGGGTCAGAGTTGAACCATTTCACTGACGCTTCCGGTTCCCCTGGGTTTGGAGCTTATCTGGGTGGCAGATGGTGTGCTGACGTATGGCCGGAGACATGGGTGGATGCAGGTTTAAATAAAAATGTGGTGTTCTTGGAGCTGTTCCCTTTGCTAGTGTCTTTAAAATTGTGGGCGGATGTGTTGAGGGACAGGAAGGTTATCCTTGTTTATCATATAATTTATACTATGTGCAACAAAATAGATTGCATGTACTCAGAAAATGGCTTCAATATATTTAAACTGAACACAATAGCCTATCTTATATATACAACAGAATTTGAACAGCATGAATTAAAGTATACTTATATAGCTTCAAAATACAGCAACTGCAAAATCCACATCTTCAAGTCAGATAGAACAATTTTCAATTGAATCTAAAACACAAAAGAACAATATATGCAAATTATTTACAAAAAAATATAAAAAAAAGGAATATTAACTTAATAAAATGATGACCAATCAATCTCTCTGTTCATCCCCTTAGGTTCCAGGGTATCAAGTTTAAAAATCCAAAATGTTTCACGCTGCTTGAGCAGTAACTCTCTATTGCCACCCTGTCTGGGGATGTGGATTTGCTCGATTACCTGAAACCTAAGTTGACTCACCTGATGGCCTGCAGATATGAAATGATGAGCCACAGGGGCAGTATGTACCTTGCATCTTATGTTACTTTTGTGTTCTGTAATACGGTCCCCTACGCGTCTAGTGGACTCACCTACATAGACACGCCCACATGGGCACTTAATCAAATAAACAACAAATTTAGTATTACAGGTAAAGAAATCCCTGTACTTAAATTGGTGACCAGTATGTGGGTGAAGAAAAAAGGGGCTTTTAATGATGGACCCACAGTTGCTACAACCTAAACATGGGAAGCATCCTAATCTTGGTGATATAACTCTGGCTTAACCCCTTGCTAGGACCAAAATCAGCTTTAACAAGTATACCCCGCAAATTCTTAGACCTTTTATAAGCAGGCATAGGAAATTGTTGAAATTCTTTTATATCTGTATTGCATCTCTGTAAAATGCCCCAATGTGATCTTTATAATTGAATTACTTTGCCTGCAATATTCAGATACAAAAGTCATTCTGCTCTGATCAATTTTTAAAGGTTTGGGTGTTAAAAGGGTCTGCCTCTGTAAAGGGAGAACATCATTTATAGTTCTAGAGATAAGTTCTGAGGGATAGCCACGTTGTAAAAACTTATCACCCATCTCAGTTAATCTGTGTTTAGAAACTTCTTCATTTTCCACAATACGTTTAACCCGTAGCATTTGGCTACGTGGTAATGATTTAACTAGAGATGGGTGATGTGCACTGTTGAAAGACAAGAGGCTATTCCTATCGGTTTCTTTCCTGAAAATATCAGTTGAGAAACTGCTGCCAACCTTTGTTACTGATACATCCAAAAAATCAATCTTAGTCTCACTGCTAGTTAAAGTAAGAGAGATATTATTAGTAGAAGAGTTTAATTCAGCAACAAAGGACTCAAGGGCTCCAACGTCGCCCAGCCAAACCCCAAAAAATATCATCAATGTAGCGCCACCAGGTGGCGCCACACTGATGAAACAATGGATGTTCAAATACAAATGGTGCATCTAATGACATTGCTGATGGTCTCTCACATCTGCAGTGGGATTGTTTCCGGGCTTTGGCCCCAGAAGCAGCCATGGAGGGGGATCGCTGTCCAGCAGGATTGTGGAAGGCGGCATTCCCAGGTTTATGAGTTTGGTGAGGTTGGTGTTAGCCAAGAGTACCTGGAAGGCATATGTGCAGGTATGGGGTGATTGGCAATTGTTTCTAGGGTGAGGTGGTTATTCTTTTTCAGAAGTTGGATGGTTCCAAGCCCAGGTAGATTGGATGCGGGGGTGGAATGAGTCCTGGGTCTCTAAGGCACTAGTTCGGAGGCGCTTAGATGCTTTGGCCTTTTTATGTCAACTGTTGGGCTTCCAGGATATTACAAAGTCATTTGTGGTCTGGATGGTAGGATGCAGTTTGTGTAGGGGCCCTCCTAGGGTGGATGGGAGGATGTCCCGTCATATTTTCTGTTCTACAGAAGGTGGTGGGGGTTTTGCCCTCTGTCTGCTCGGATGCGTTCGAAATTGCATTGTTCCGGGTGGCCTTTATGCTAGCCTTTTTTGCAGCCTTCCGGGTCTTAGTTGCGCCCAACAGGAAGGACAGGGGTGGGATCCAAGTAGGTGATGTGGTGGCTGAGGGGGGACAGATTGTCATCTGGCTCCGGCGATCAAAGACTGATCAGATGGGTAGAGGCCGTTTGATACGCTTGAGGGTGATTGGGGGCCCATGCTGCCCAGTTGGGGCCGTGAGTGAATTCTTGCAAATAAGACCAGCTGGTGATGGCCCGTTGTTGGTTCACGCTGAGGGTTCGTCTTTGTCAAAATTCCAGTTTGTTGCCGTGTTCCGGAAGTCATTGACTTTAGTGGGTTTTCCTGCCAGGGAATTTAGTTCTCATTCGTTCAGAATTGGTGTGGCTACTGAAGCGAGAATGTTAGGAATGAGTGGCAAAATGATTCAGGGAATTGGGAGGTGGTAATTGGGAAGGTTTAAGTCATACGCTCGCCAGTATTTGGCTTTATAAGTTTAATATTTGTTGTTTTTTGGTCCTATGGATTGTTGGTTTGTCGGGCACTCTTACATCTATTGGGCACAACCTGCTGCTGCAGTGAAGAATGATGGTTGCCAGCTGGGTTTGCCTACTGAGGAGATGGTGATGCGGTTGTTTGGGGTTCGGGCTTGAAGTGGGACCAAGTGCTGTTGCAAGTGGTAGATTATTCCAGGTTGTTCCGCCCTCCAGGTATTTTGGTAATTCACGCGGGAGGGAACGATCTTGGGTACACGGCACAGAGGGATCTGGTGTCAAAGATGAAAAGGGATTTGGTGCATTTGTGGGTTTTATTTCCTCAGCTGCTGGTGTTTTGGTCAGAGTTGGAACCCAGGGTGGTCTGGAGGGCGGCATGGGATAGCAATAGATTGGATACATCTAGAAGGAAAATTAACAGGGTATTGGGTAGCTTTGTGAGACAAAAGGGGGGGTGTCTATATAGCACGTGGAGTTCGAAGGGGAAGCGGGAAGTTGTTTTTTCTTACGGGATGGGGTTCACCTAAACGAGGTAGGTTTGCAGCTCTTCAATTTTAATTTGAGGGAAGGGGTTTTAAAGGCCTTAGGTTTTTGGCGGGGCTCGGACAGTGTCCGGGCCTGTGGCGGTGTGCTTGATGGTTAGAAGTTTCGGAAGTAATGTGGGTAACTCCTGTGGGTTCAGGAGAGGTTAGCAATATGTTTACTTGATAAAGTTTGAAGAGTTATTGAGCTCCTATGGGACAAGCACTATGTTGGTTACTTTGTAACCAATACCTTTTCAAGTGGTTAAACGTTATTTATTTGTTTACATGTTTTAAAATAAATTGGCTGCGGCCTTTTCAACCCCAAGTGACTGTGTCTTAGCCTTTATTGGGGGGGGGGATGGGTTAAAGGACAAGAGTGCCTAATTGTGGGGTCACACAAAGTTATGGAAAAAAACCTAAATACTCAGATAAGAAGCACTGTCAAATAATCACATAAAACTAGACTAATAAACTGATGTGCAAACAGGCCGACAGGTAACAACAAACCTATAGACGCAATATAAAAAATCAGAAATGCAAATACCCCAGTAACAAAATCCTGGTAACATCCTGCTATATATCAGCATGTGATACGTGAGGCATGAGAATATATAATACACATATCAGGAGGTGAGAGAGATATCTGTGTGTTATCTAAAGAAAAGGTATCTGGGTGATAGCTACAGATAGACTGGTAAGGGATAATACGATTATTGATAGACAGATATATACAGACAGACAGAGAGAGATAGATAGATAGATAGATAGATAGATATCGACAGATAGACAGACAGTTGGATAGATAGATAGATAGATAGATAGATATCAACAGACAGACAGACAGAGAGAGAGAGAGAGAGAGAGAGATACTGTAGATGATAGATAGATAGATAGATAGATAGATAGAAAGACAGGTTTATAGTCAGAAAGCTGTGTATGTTATATAGAGGTTTATAGTCAGATAGCTGTGCATGTTATACAGAGGTTTATAGTCAGATAGCTGTGTATGTTATACAGAGGTTTATAGTCAGATAACTGTGTATGTTATACAGAGGTTTATAGTCAGATGGCTGTGTATGTTATACAGAGGTTTATAGTCAGATAGCTGTGCATGTTATACAGAGGTTTATAGTCAGATAGCTGTGTATGTTATACAGAGGTTTATAGTCAGATAACTGTGTATGTTATACAGAGGTTTATAGTCAGATAGCTGTGTATGTTATACAGAGGTTTATAGTCAGATAGCTGTGTATGTTATACATAGATTTATAGTCAGATGGCTGTGTATGTTATACAGAGGTTTATAGTCAGATAGCTGTGTATGTTATACAGATGTTTATAGTCAGATAGCTGTGTATGTTATACAGATGTTTATAGTCAGATAGCTGTGTATGTTATACAGAGGTTTATAGTCAGATAGCTGTGTATGTTATACAGAGGTTTATCGTCAGATAGCTGTGTATGTTATACAGAGGTTTATAGTCAGATAGATGTGTATGTTATACAGAGGTTTATAGTCAGATAGATGTGTATGTTATACAGAGGTTTATCGTCAGATAGCTGTGTATGTTATACAGAGGTTTATCGTCAGATAGCTGTGTATGTTATACAGAGGTTTATAGTCAGATAGCTGTGTATGTTATACAGAGGTTTATAGTCAGATAGCTGTGTATGTTATACAGAGGTTTATAGTCAGATAGCTGTGTATGTTATACAGAGGTTTATAGTCAGATAGCTGTGTATATTATACAGATGTTTATAGTCAGATAGCTGTGTATGTTATACAGAGGTTTATCGTCAGATAGCTGTGCATGTTATACAGAGGTTTATCGTCAGATAGCTGTGTATGTTATACAGAGGTTTATAGTCAGATAGATGTGTATGTTATACAGAGGTTTATAGTCAGATAGATGTGTATGTTATACAGAGGTTTATCGTCAGATAGCTGTGTATGTTATACAGATGTTTATAGTCAGATAGCTGTGTATGTTATACAGAGGTTTATAGTCAGATAGCTGTGTATGTTATACAGAGGTTTATCGTCAGATAGCTGTGTATGTTATACAGAGGTTTATAGTCAGATAGATGTGTATGTTATACAGAGGTTTATAGTCAGA